>NC_090412.1:20957804-20975455 GCF_036365525.1 Heterodontus francisci | reverse complement strand
TGGAGAGGGGGAAGAGTGTGTTTAAATTAGTTGAGGAGAATTACCTTATTATTTAGAGATACAGCACTGAAACAGGCCCATCGGCCCACCGAGTCTGTGCCAACCAACAACCACCCATTTATACTAATCCTACATTAGCCCCATTTTCTCTACTACATCCCCACCATTCTTCTACCTACACTAGGGGCAATTTATAATGGCCAATTTACCTATCAACCTGCAAGTCTTCTGGCTGTGGGAGGAAACCGGAGCACCCGGAGAAAACCCACACAGACACAGGGAGAACGTGCAAACTCCACACAGGCAGTACCCAGAACTGAACCCGGGTCGCTGGAGCTGTGAGGCTGCGGTGCTAACCACTACGCCACTCTGCCGCCCTCTGAGATCTCAAAGCTGGGCTGTACTTTAAGAGCCCTCAACCACAGGGTCAAAAGCCAGCTGCTTATTTCTCTCAAACTCCAAGTAAGTTTGATCATCTTGATTCCAGAGGGTTCGGAACTTCTGGCAGTAAGCTTCCAGTACTAGCTCATGTGCCCGGAGGATAGCATGTTTTTGTCAGTTCATAATTTGATGAACTCTCATCTGGCAACAAGGAATAAACCTCGTGAGCTTTTCCGGTGAGCTTACTTTGCAGCAGGTGAGTCCAACTCTCAACCAGCCATTTTAACGCCATTGGCGCAGCGGTTAGCACCGCGGCCTCACAGCTCCAGTGACCCGGGTTCAATTCTGGGAACTGCCTGTGTGGAGTTTGCAAGTTCTCCCTGTGACCGCGTGGGTTTTCACCGGGAGCTCCGGTTTCCTCCCACAGCCAAAGACTTGCAGGTTAATAGGTAAATTGGCCATTATAAATTGCCCCGAGTATAGGTAGGTGGTAGGGGAATATAGGGAAGGTGGGGATGTGGTAGGAGTATGGGATTAGTATAAATGGGTGGTTGATGGTCGGCACAGACTCGTTGTGCTGAAGGGCCTGTTTCAGTGCTGTATCTCTAAATAAAATAAATAAATAAAAAATGCTTCCACGTCTCCCTCATTCAATTTTGGAATCAGTTGGGAAAATGTTAAAAACTCAGTACACAGCCCTGAATTACTGTTCTCCAGATTGGCCTTGCTTTCGCTGGGGTTACTCTGTTGCCCCCTAGTTAACTCAAGTTGCCTCAGCTCTCTTTTCTCCCATTCCTTCTGGAAATTTTTCTCTCCCTCTCCCTCTCCCTCTCTCTCTCCCTCCCCCTGTCGTCTAATTCAAGCTTCCTCGCTAGCGATACCCTGTCAGAGTCTATTTCTAACCCTGTCTCTGATTTTGCAAATTCAAGGGAAAGATGGTTGGCCACTAGTCTTAGAAGTTCTGATTTCCTAGCTTTGGCACGGAAAGTGATCGCACACTACTCAGCCAAATTCCTTAACTCTTCCATAGACAATGTTTTTAACTTATCCCAAGTTACTTCACCCTGGCTTCGGTCATGGACATGTCAGTATTCCAGCACACACAACCACAGGAAAAGCTATATTGAAATCTTTTTTTTTTGATTGGGATCAATTTTGATTTCCCACTTCTAATTTCTCGTTTGTCTGTGGGTCTAATCCGGACACGAGCCCCCAAATTTCTGTTACGACTAGGTGAGGAAGGGGTCTCGGGCTCCCTTCTGGCTCCTTTCCTGGTTTGGCCTTAACAGAGTTTAATTTTTTTTAAACACTATTTTAGCTTCACCTCAGTGAGCCCTTGCTCACTGCTCTCTAATTGTAATGGTAAATGAACCAATCAGACAGGCTTTCTTAGGTTTAAACAAGAAAGATGTAAGTTTATGAACCTTATCACTCTAACTCAGTTAAAGTTACAAAAAAAAAGCAACGCAACCATGCTAGCATGCATACGCACGCAAATAAGTACAGAGGAGGAGAAAGAATGGGGGGGGGGGGTTTGAAGTAGTAAATGAAATTCAGTTACTGTCTTTAGTTTTGCTGTAAAGTCCTTGATTGGCGTTGAAGTCTTGCAGTTCTCGCTGGGGCCTAGTGCACAGTTTCAAACTTGTTTCTCTGGTGCCAGAAGACTGAAAAGGTGCTCTGTCTTGAGGCTTAAGCTGCTTCCGTGGGTGCCTGGGACTTCACTTGAGAGAGAGAGAGGGCTGCCTTCTCCTTTGTCTGCAAACTGCAGTCTGCCCTTTCTGTCTGACACAATTCAAGAAGTCCCCAGGATGGCCAGCAGGTTAGACATGTGACCAGCTCTGTTTGAAACAGCATTGTCTGCGAGGATTGTTGATTTCAATGGTTTGCCAGTCACACTCTGGAGGGGTAGAGGTTTGTCGCTTACAAAGTCAGTGGCTCTCAATGTCTTTTGATCGCCACTATTGACAAAAAACCCATCTCGCTAATTGAATCAGTGTGCACTCCCATTGTCTCTATGCAACTGTTTGGCAGAATGCAAATGTGCAACCATGTTTTACCTGTTCAACTCTGTGGTCCTTTTAAACAAGTTATGTTCAATTCCAGTAAAAATAAAAGTTCAAGTAGTGTTCCATATGACAAAATTTAATATGTTTCCGTTTGGCAGGTATGGTTTCTGTCATACCATTGATTACAGTTAGAGTGTAGTGGTGGTTCAGTGGGTAACACAGTCACCTCTGAGGCAGGAGGTCATGTTTTCAAGTCACAGTTCAGAGACAGAGCTGACAATCCCGAGCTGTACTGAGAGAGTGCTGCAGTCGTTTGGTTAAACCTTAAACCAAAGCCCTATCTGCTCTCTCAGGTAGCTGTAAAAGATCCCATGGCACTATTTCAAAGAAGGGCAGGAGAGTTACCCCTGGTGCCCTGGTCAATAATTTTCCCTCCATCAATCAACATCACTAATGTTGACTATCTGGCCATCATCGCATTACTATTTGTGGGATCTTGCTGCGTGCAAATTAGCTGCCGCATTTCCTATATCATAGCCGCTAAGCGCATTGCACTGTTGAACTACAAGAAAGCCCCCAGCGAGTTAACATCCGTAGCACTCAAAGCAGCCAGAAGCACTGCACAAAGAACAGCCAGGCACTGCGCAAACGACTACTGGCAACACCTATGCAGTCATATTCAGCTGGCCTCAGACACCGGAAACATCAGAGGAATGTATGATGGCATTAAGAGAGCTCTTGGGCCAACCATCAAGAAGATCGCCCCCCTCCAATCTAAATCAGGGGACACAATCACTGACCAAAGCAAACAAATGGACCGCTGGGTTGAGCACTACCTAGAACTGTACTCCAGGGAGAATGTTGTCACTGAGAGTGCCCTCAATGCAGCCCAGCCTCTACCAGTCATGGATGAGCTGGACGTACAGCCAACCAAATCGGAACTCAGTGATGCCATTGATTCTCTAGCCAGCGGAAAAGCCCCTGGGAAGGACAGCATTACCCCTGAAATAATCAAGAGTGTCAAGCCTGCTATACTCTCAGCACTACATGACCTGCTATGCCTGTGCTGGGACGAGGGAGCAGTACCTCAGGACATCCGCGATGCCAATATCATCACCCTCTATAAAAACAAAGGTGACCGCGGTGACTGCAACAACTACCGTGGATTCTCCCTGCTCAGCATAGTGGGGAAAGTCTTTGCTCGAGTCGCTCTAAACAGGCTGCAGAAGCTGGCCGAGCGCGTCTACCCTGAGGCACAGTGTGGCTTTCGTGCAGAGAGATCGACCGTTGACATGCTGTTCTCCCTTCGTCAGATACAGGAGAAATGCCGCGAACAACAGATGCCCCTCTACGTTGCTTTCATTGATCTCACCAAAGTTTTTGACCTCGTCAGCAGACGTGGTCTCTTCAGACTACTGGAAAAGATTGGATGTCCACCAAAACTACTAAGTATCATCACCTCATTCCATAACAATATGAAAGGCACAATTCAACATGGTGGCTCCTCATCAGACCCCTTTCCTATCCTGAGTGGCGTGAAACAGGGCTGTGTTCTCGCACCCACACTTTTTGGGATTTTCTTCTCACTGCTGCTTTCACATGCGTTCAAGTCCTCTGAAGAAGGAATTTTCCTCCACACAAGATGAGGGGGCAGGTTGTTCAACCTTGCCCGACTAAGAGCGAAGTCCAAAGTACGGAAAGTCCTCATCAGAGAACTCCTCTTTGCTGACGATGCTGCAATAACAGCTCACACTGAAGAGTGCCAGCAGAGTCTCATCGACAGGTTTGCGGCTGCCTGTAATGAATTTGGCCTAACCATCAGCCTCAAGAAAATGAACATCATGGGGCAGGACGTCAGAAATGCTCCATCCATCAATATTGGCGACCACGCTCTGGAAGTGGTTCAAGAGTTCACCTACCTAGGCTCAACTATCACCAGTAACCTGTCTCTAGATGCAGAAATCAACAAGCGCATGGGAAAGGCTTCCACTGCTATGTCCAGACTGGCCAAGAGAGTGTGGGAAAATGGCGCACTGACACGGAACACAAAAGTCCGAGTGTATCAAGCTGGCGTCCTCAGTACCTTGCTCTATGGCAGCGAGGCCTGGACAACGTATGTCAGCCAAGAGCGACGTCTCAATTCATTCCATCTTCGCTGCCTCCGGAGAATACTTGGCATCAGGTGGCAGGACCGTATCTCCAACACAGAAGTCCTCAAGGCGGCCAACATCCCCAGCTTATACACACTACTGAGTCAGCGGCGCTTGAGATGGCTTGGCCATGTGAGCCGCTGGTATCAGACCCATTGTACAGCGAGCTCGCCACTGGTATCAGACCCACCGGCCGTCCATGTCTCCGCTTTAAAGACGTCTGCAAACGCGTCATGAAGTCCTGCGACATTGATCACAAGCCGTAGGAGTCAGTTGCCAGCGTTC
The DNA here is from genome assembly GCF_036365525.1 of Heterodontus francisci. Classification (NCBI taxonomy): domain Eukaryota; kingdom Metazoa; phylum Chordata; class Chondrichthyes; order Heterodontiformes; family Heterodontidae; genus Heterodontus; species Heterodontus francisci. Next base: position 20,970,633 of record NC_090412.1, on the reverse strand, counting down.
GCCAGAGCTGGCGGGCAGCCATAAAGGCAGGGCTAAAGTGTGGCGAGTCGAAGAGACTTAGCAGTTGGCATGAAAAAAGACAGAGGCGCAAGGGGAGAGCCAACTGTGCAACAGCCCCGACAAACAAATTTCTCTGCAGCACCTGTGGAAGAGCCTGTCACTCTAGAATTGGCCTTTATAGCCACTCCAGGCGCTGCTCCACACAGCACTGACCATCTCCAGGCGCTTACCGATTGTCTCTCGAGATAAGGAGGCCAAAGAAGAAGAAGTAAAAAAACAGTGACTATGCTTCTAAAAGTACTACATTGGCTGTAAAGTGCTTTGGGACATTCTGAGGACATGTAAGGTGCTATAGAAATGCACGTTCTTCTTTTCTAAAACCCTTTTTAGTCAGGATCAGTAAAGCTGACAAAGCTTTAAATGTTAATAATCACAGGTTTTCAAACTGTGAATCGGTAGTGGTGGTGAGGGTTCGTTCAGGAAAAGAACTCCACCCCAGGTTATGAAGTGCTGTATTGGTACAGCACGAAGTCTCCATTTGAAAGCTCTAGCTCTTGGCAGAAAGTAAGTCATTTGAGATCTGACATTTACTGAGAGCTCATTTGAACATCTTCTATACACAAGTGAAAGATAAAATGGGCTCCTATTTCAGAAACACAGGCTTCTACACTTGAGCTGTTATTTAGGCACCTCACTGAGAAAAAGAGACTGGATAGGAGACTGTTGTATGTTTGTTTGGTAGACTGCCACCTTAAGTTAGTCTAGCTTAGAGAGATTCTTTTAGTCAGGAATAATTAGGACCTTTTATTACATTATAACTATGTACTGCTTCAGACAAGTCTATGTGATCTCTCTGAAGCCATGCTGCATCTTTCTTCAAGTCTCTCTCATGTGGTCTCTTACATCACCATGGTAGGAGGTTTTCAATCCACTTCCTCAACATTAACCCTTACGACTCTTATACTACAGCGACCACCCTCAATATCTAAGGCCTTACACTAAGGAGGAGCTCATTCGGGTTTCAGTGAGTCCTCACTGGTCAGTTTCGACTGTAGGATTTTGTCTGGGTATAAATACTGCTGTGGGCCATCATCAGCAGCAGCAGAATTGTACTCGACCACAGTCTGTAACCTCATGGCCCAGCATATCCCCCACTCTACCATTACCATCAAGCCGGGAGACCAACCCTGGTTCAATGAAGAGTGCAGGAGGGCATGCCAGGAGCAGCACCAGGCATACCTCAAAATGAGGGGTCAACCTGGTGAAGCTACAAGCCAGGACTACTTGCATGCCAAACTGTGTAAGCAGCATACGATAGACAATGTTAAGCGATCCCATAACCAACGGATCAGATCTAAGCTCTGCAGTCCTGCCACATCCAGCAGTGAATGGTGGACAATTAAACAGTTAACTAGAAGAGGTGGCTCCACAAATATCCCCATCCTCAATAATGAGGGAGCCCAGCACATCAGTGCAAAAGATAAGGCTGAAGCATTTGCAACAGTCTTCAGCCAGAAGTGCCGAGTTGATGATCCATCTCGGCCTCCTCCTGAAGTCCCCAGCATCACAGATGCCAGTTTTCAGCCAATTCAATTCACTCCGCGTGATATCAAGAAACAATTGAAGGCACTGGATACTGCAAAGGCTATGGGCCCTGACAATATTCCGGCAATAGTACTGAAGACCTGTGCTCCAGAACTTGCTGCACCCCTAGCCAAGCTGTTCCAGTACAGCTACAACACTGGTATCTACCTGACAATGTGGAAAATTGCCCAGGTATGTCCTGTATACAAAAAGCAGGACAAGTACAACCCGGCCAATTACCACTCCATCAGTCTACTCTCAATCAGTAAAGTGATGGAAGGTGTCATCAACAGTGCTATCAAGCAGCACCTGCTTAGCAATAACCTGCTCAGTGACGCTCAGTTTGGGTTCTGCCATGGCCACTCAGCTTGGTTCAAACATGGACAAAAGAGCTGAACTCAAGAGGTGAGGTGAGAGTGACTGCCCTTGACATCAAGGCAGCATTTGACCGAGTATGACATCAAGGAGCCCTAGCAAAACTGAGGTCAATGGGAATTGGTGGTGGGGGGGGGGAAATTCTCCGCTGGTTGGAGTCATACCTAGTGCAAAGGAAGATGGTTGTGGTTGTTGGGGGACAATCATCTCAGCTGCAGGATATCACTGCAGGAGTTCCTCAGGGTAGTGTCCTAGGCCCAACCATCTTCAGCTGCTTCATCAATGACCTTCCTTCAATCATAAGATCAGAATTTGGGATGTTCAGTGATGATTGCGACTCCTCAGATACTGAATCAGTCCGTGTAGAAATAGTGCAAGACCTGGACAATATCCAGGCTTGGGCTGATAAGTGGCAAGTAACATTTGTGGCGCACAATTGCCAGGCAATGACCATCTCCAACAAGAGAGAATCTAACCATCTCCCCTTGACATTCAATGGCATAACCATCGCTGAATCCCCCACTATCAACATCCAGGGGGTTACCATTGACCAAAAACTGAACTGGAGTAGCCATATAAATACTGTGGCTAGAAGAGCAGGTCAGAGGGTAGGAATCCTGCGGCGAGTAACTCACCTCCTGACTCCCCAAAGCCTGTCCACCATCTACAAGGCACAAGTCAGGAGTGTGATGGAATACTCTCCACTTGCCTGGATGGGTGAGGCTCCAACAACACTCAAGAAGCTTTACACCATCCAGGACAAAGCAGCCCGCTTGATTGGCACCCCATCCACACACATTCACTCCCTCCACCACCGACGCACAGTGGCAGCAGTGTGTACCAGCTACAAGATTCACTGCAGCAACGCACCAAGACTCCCTAGACAGCACCTTCCAAACCCGCGACCTCTACCACCTCAAAGGACAAGGGCAGCAAATTCTTGGGACATCACCACCTGCAAGTTCCTCTCCAAGTCACACACCATCCTGACTTGGAACTTTATCGCCGTTCCTTCACTGTCACTGGGTCAAAATCCTTGAAATCCCTTCCAAACAGCACTGTGGGTGTCCCTACCTGACATGGACTGCAGCGGTTCACAAAGGCAGCTCACCACCACCCTCTCAAGGGCAATTAGGGATGGGCGATAAATGCTGGCCTGGCCAGCGATGCCCACATCCCATGAATGAATGAAAAAAAACAAGAGACACTAGTCATATTTTAAACTTTTGTCTTTTCTGTTTAATTGCCCTCAATTCTTCTCCCCAACCCCTCGTGACCTCCCACATGCCAACATCTTTTGTTTCTTTTTCTATGATCGGTCCACCTTCTGTGTTCTGCCAACTCGCAGTATGCTCATTATACAACAACAACTTCGACAACCTGTATTTACATCGTGCCAGTAACGTAATAAAACATCCCAAGGCGCTTCACAGGAGCATTATAAAACACTATGACAGTGAGCCACGTAAGGAGACTTTAGGGCAGATGACCAAAAACGTGGTCAAAGAGGTGATTTTAAGGAGTGTCTTAAAAGAGGAGAAATAAGTTCAGAGAGACTATATATGTACTGAGACCATTCAGGTAGAGCATTAGCAGATAACCCAACATCCTTTCAAAATGAAGTTAGACAATCGATTACAGTCTGATACCATTTCATTGATGAAAGGTCACAGACCTGAAACACTGACTCTATTTCCCTTTCCACAGATGCTGGCAGACCTGCTATATTTCCAGCACTTTCTGTTTTTATACCATTTCATTACTTTCTGCCTTCCTGACCTTCTTGGAAAAAAATACAGTATACACCCACAGGGTGTTAAATTTAGACTTCTCTAGCCACTACTAATCCAAAGTTGGCTGCAGTTGGTGCAGGCTGTAAAAAAAAAAAAAAAAATTTCATTCTTTCATGGAATGTGGGCATCGCGAGCAAGGCCAGCATTTGTTGTCCATCCCTAATTGCCTGCTCGGCCATTTCAGAGGACAGTTAAGAGTCGACCACATTGCTGTGGGTTTGGAATCGCATGTAGGCCAGATCAGGTAAGGACAGCAGATTTTCTTTTCTGAGTGAGATAAATGGGTTTTTACGTCCATCGATTAGTTTCATGGCACCAAACCTGAGACTAACTTTCAATTCCCAATTTTTCGTTTAGTTAATTGAATTTATTAATTAATTGAAGTTAAATTCCACCAGGGACCATTGTGGGATTTGAACCCCTGTCCCCCAGTGCATTAGCCGGGGCCTCTGCATCACTAGCTGAGTGACATTACCGCTACGCCACCCTCTTCCCATTTCGTGTTCGGAAACAATCATTAGCTCTCAATAGCTGAGTTGCGAAGCTGAGCCATATAGATTAGAAAAGCCCTTGAGTTATGATCCTCTGAGAACTCTGCGTTCCTCCAACTCTGGCCTCTTGTGCATCCCCCACTTCTTTTACCCCACCATTGAGGGTGGGGGGGGAGGGGCGTGCCTTCACTTGTCTAGGCCTTAATCTCTGGAATTTCCTCCCTAAACCCCTCTGCCTCTCTACCTCTCTCCCCCCTGCCTTTTTAAGATGCTCCTTAAAACCTACCTCTTTGACTAAGCTTCAGCTCACCCGTCCCAACCTCTCCTTATGAGGCTCAGTGTCAAATCTTTCTCCCATAACACTTCCACGAAAAATCTTGGGATGCAGGGAGCCCGATCCCTGTGGAAATGCAGCCCAGCTAAGTGTTAATGCCTTTAGGAGCACGGGGAGCGGACTGACCAACAAATGAAGGAGTGAAAACCTCTGAAGCATTGTTCTATTTTTGGCAACGCGTTATCACTTAAATAGATGCTGGAAAAGGATTTGATTCCGCGTGATGCTCACACACTGGAAGGCTCACAGTGCTGGCAGGTGTACTCCTGAAACTAACAGGATATGAGCCTATATTTGACGTCCTTTAAAATTTACAAGGTGTTTGGCAGAGATATCTGATGTGCGTATGGAGTAAGTGATAAAGTAATTGGAAAATGAATTTGCAGTGTAGTAAAAACTACTGCCAATCCTCCTTGGTGCCACAATAGTGCATTTATCAGTTTGACACCATGGAATCATGTGGTACATAAGGAGGCTAGTCAGCCCATCATGTTTGTGCTGGCTCTTTGAAAGTTCAATCCAATTAGTCCCCTGTCCTGTTCTTTCTCCCATAGACCTACAATTTTTTTTCCTTTTCAAGCATTTATCCAACTCCTTCTTTTTGAAAGTTACTGTTGAATCTGCTTCCACCGCCCTTTCAGGCAGTGTATTCCAGATCGTCGTCATTTGTTGTGTTTTAAAAAAAAACCTCTATCCCACCTCGGCCAAGAAACGATCATGTTAAACCTGTGTCCTCTGGTTACCGACCCGCCTGCCTGTTGAAACAATTTCTCCTATAAAAACCCGTTAGAATTTTGCGCGCCTCTATTAAATTTCCCCTGAACCACCTCTGCTCTCAGGAGAACAATCCTATCTCCCCTAGTCTCTCCATATAACTGATGTCCATCATCCCTGGTATCACTGTAGTAAATCTCCTCTGCACTCTTTCCAAGGACACTAGGACACGGTTTTCCCCCTTTCCATCAGAAGACGCTGATGGTGACCACAAGCATTAACCTTGGTGAATTTTACCTTCCCTACTCCAAGATTACTTAGTGTCCCAACTGCTGTTGTTAGTGAGATCAGCTGACTCAGTGCGATGTTTAATCTCCCGGTCTGGTATGGCTCGGTGTTATACCATTGGTTGGGTAGCAGTGCCATTATAAAATTCTATGGGGAATGGGGTTCAAGTAGTTTGCTCCAGTTGAAAAATTAACTTGGCAGAGCTACGGTTGGCCAAAATGCCCTCCTTCTGTACTGTATGTGTGATCAATGAGCAAGAAAGAGCTTGCATATATATAGCATCTTCTCATGTCCTAAGGGGGTTGGATTTCAGTGGAAGATCTCCTTATTGTCTGCCATAAATTCAATGGATGATCCCCAGAAATCCCAGAGAAATAGTGCACACTGTGGAGGGGCAATCTGGAAAGCCTCTGTGGAAGTCCAATCCCAAAGTGTTTTTTACTTTCATGTAGGTACAGGAGTAGATGATTCAGCTCCTTGAGTCTGTTCCACTTTTCTATTAGGTAATGGCGTTTGAAGTGCAGTGACTGTTGCTGTGAAGGCAAATACAACAGCCAGTTTTCACATAGCAAGATCCTACAAACAGCAAGTGAACCAGTGGGCAGAGTCTGTTTTTGGTGGTGATGGTTGAGGGAAGAATGTTGGCCAAGGCATCTGGAGAACATTGTCGTGCCATAAGATCCTTTATGTCCACCTGAACAGGCAGATGGGACCTTGGTTTAATGCCTCCTTAGGGGGAAACTAGATAACTACATAATGGAGAAAGAGATACGAGGATAGGTAGGAAGAGGTGTATGTGGAGCATAAACATAAGTATAGACATATTGGGCCAAATGACCTATTTCTGTGCTATAAGTTCTATGTAAATTTATGTCTCATTTGAAAGATAGCACCACTGACAGTGCATCATTCCCTCAGTACTGGACTCAAGCGCCAGTCTAAGTTAGGGGTTCAAGTTCATCGTCAGAAAGTTGGAGGTTCAAGCCCCACTAAGAACCCAAGTGTACTGCCAACTCTCAACTTGGGCAAAGCTGAATTCTGGACACTTGCTCAGAACCTAGTCCTTGGTGTCCAGTGAAATATAGTCCAACAGGCCAGTCACCTCATTCCAGATGGTAGATATTTCAAGGCAATTTGGGATCATTTGAAAACTTTAAAGGGATGATGTGATGAATCTGCCACCAGGCTTTGCCTCTTGCCCAGGGAGTCAAAGCTTCTGTCAATAATGTTGAATTGAAGGCATCATGACTACAACATGGATGGGTGGCATGTGAGGCCTCTGCACCAGGCATGAGCATTTGTTAAATGGACCTGTAAATCTTCAACCTTAAGATGTTGCATTTACAGCTGTCTCGTTCACATTTTGGCCATGTAGTTTGTAGCTCACTCCCACCTGTGAACCAGAAGTCCACTCTAAAGCTTGGGTACAATATCTAGGTAGCTTATGTGCAAGCTATTTGTCTCCATAGGTTGGAAGGGTAGAGAAAGCGAAAGAACTTGCATTTATATATTGCCTTTCATAACCCCACAATGTCCCAAAGTGCTTTGCAGCCAATGAAGCACTTTTTGAAGTGAAGACACTGTTGTAATTTAGGAATTAAGACAGCCAATCTGTGTACAGTAAGCTCCCACAAACAACCATGAGCTAAATGGCCAAGTTTTTTTGATTTTAGGTGTTAGTTGAAGGATGAATATTTCCAGAGAATGCCCTGCTTTTCTTCCAATAGTGCCATAGGATCTTTCACGGCCATCTGAGAAGGTAGACAGGGCTTTGGTTTAACAGAACAATTAGGGATGCACAAAAAAATGCTGGCCTTGCCAGCGATGCTCACATCCCATGACAAATAAAGAAAAAATGTCAAAGATGGCACCTCCAACAGTGCAGCACTTTCTCTCAGTATTGCACTGGAGTGTTAACCTAGATTATGTCCTCAGGTCTCTGTCATGGGACTTGAACCCACAACCTTCTGAGGCTGTGAATGGCGCTCTATAAATGCAAGTCCTTTCTTCTTCTTTTCTGCATCCCTGATCTGGACTGACAGTCCAGCGTAATGAAAGAAATCAAAGTCGAAATCAACTTCAAATGTTGGAAATCCTGAGAGACATCAGAGAGTGCTGGAAGAACACAGCAGGTCAGTCAGCATCTGTAGAGAGAAATGTTTGGGGTGTAGACTTTTCATCAGAACTGTATACAGGCACATGGGTGAGACCACCAAAGGACTCTTCTTTGGCCTCCTTATCTCGAGAGACAATGGATAAGCACCTGGAGGTGGTCAGTGGTTTGTGAAGCAGCGCCTGGAATGGCTATAAAGGCCAATTCTAGAGTGACAGACTCTTCCACAGGTGCTGCAGAGAAATTTGTTTGTCGGGGCTGTCTTTTTGCCAACTACTAAGTCTCTTCGACTCGCCACACTTTAGCCCCGTCTTTATGGCTGCCCACCAGCTCTGGCGAATGCTGGCAACTGACTCCCACGACTTGTGATCAATGTCACAGGATTTCATGTCGCGTTTGCAGATGTCTTTAAAGTGGAGACATGGACGGCCGGTGGGTCTGATACCAGTGGTGAGCTCGCTGTACAATGTGTCTTTGGGGATCCTGCCATCTTCCATGTGGCTCACAAGGCTAAGCCATCTCAAGCGCCGCTGACCTCAGTAGTGTATATAAGCTGGGGATGTTGGCCGAACAACCAAAGGACTGAACAATAGAAATGAGAAGGGGAAAAGAGAACAGTTTGGAATCAAATATCAGGAATTCTGTCACAGAATGGTCCCTACCGAAAGTGGGGAAGGGATTGGAATACGTGCTTGGTGGTGGGATTCATGTGAAAATGGTCTGGCAGATGTGGAGGTTGGTGGACTGGAAGGTGAGATTGGAGGAAGGGGAGAGAGGGCTCTCTTGTTGGGAGAGAAGGGGGAGGGAGTGGAAGTGAAGGCCAAGGAGATGGCTGGACACCCCCAAGGACCTTGTCTAGCACAGCTGAGAACAAAGAACATTAAGAGGCATTGATGTGGAAAATGGTGTCATCAGGGCAGATACCATTGAAGTACCTTTCCAGTGTAGTCAGTGTTGTAACATAGGAAACGTAACAGCCAACTTGCACACAGTAAGCTCCCACAGACAACAATAAGATAAATGACCAGGTGTTGGTGAGGGATAAATATTGGTCAGAACCCTTGGAGTAGGGGAGTATGTCTGGTATCCGGACGCCAGACCAGAAGGGACGACTGACATCCTTCCATATCTCTTTTTTTTTCCTGCAAGAATTAGCAAATATTTGGCCAAAGTATTTTTTTTGTCTTTTTTTGTAACAGACCTCTGCAGCGAGAATTTCTGTGTTTTCTTTCAGTGTGTGCGTGAGTGTGTGTGTGGGGGAATTTAAAAAGGGAAGGTTGGTAGGTAAATTGGCCATTATAAATTGCCCCTAGTATAGGTAGATGATAGGGACAGGTGTGGATGTGGTAGGAATATGGGATTAGTGTAGGATTAGTACAAAAGGGTGGTTGATGGTCGGCACAGACTCGGTGGGCCGAAGGGCCTGTTTCAGTGCTGTATCTCTAAACTAAACTAAACTAAACTTCCATATTTCAATCTGTGTGTTAATACTTTGCTTCGTTCCTGGATAAGTCTTGTTTGATCAAAAAAAATAATAATTTTGTTTATTTAGGAAACCTGGTTGGTGTATTTTATTCTGGGATAAAGAGTAGAGTATATGATTGACTGAATAGTAACTAGGTAAACATTTAAAAAATATATGTTGTGATCTGCGGAGAAGTGGGACTAGAAAAGACAGTGCACTCCTCCCACCTCGGTCGTAACATTTGGAGGAAATATACTGAAATTGCTGAACCTGATGAAGGGATATTTTGGACACTGGATAGTTGTGTGGGAGGAAGTGAATGACTAGGTGTGACATAATCTATGGTTGCAGATGGAAGTATCTGAGGAGGGGCAACTGGAAGACTGAACCCTGCGATCCCTCCAGAACATGGAGAGGGAAGGGGGGAGGGCTTTGGAAAACATGTTTGGGGTTGTGATTCATGTGAAAATGATCTAGCAGATGTAGAGGCTGGGGCTGGAAGGTAAGATAAGAAGGGGGTGGTGGTAGTAAAGACTTAATAAGTATCCACCGTAGCTGAGGAAAAGAAGAACATTTTAGAAATGATGTGGAAAGTGGAGAAAAATACTAAAGGGACGGAGTTCCTGAGAGAAAGAGACAGGGATTTCACTGGAATCGGGGAGTGCGGAAGTTTAATCCAGATAGTAGTGGGAGAGTGTATGGGCCTATATAAGGTCCCATATCTGTTCAGGTGATTATTAAGGATCCCATGGCACTTTTCAACAAAGAGCAGGGAGTTCACCCTGGCAAGCATGTCACTGACCCGAAACGTTAACTCTACTTCTCTTTCCACAGATGCTGCCAGACCTGCTGAGTGATTCCAGCATTTCTTGTTTTTGTCTCCCTTAACTATAACTGCCAGAAAAACAGATTAACTGGCCTTTCATTTCATTGCTGTTTGTGGGATCATGCTGTGTGCAAAATGGCTGGCACATTTGCCTGCATAACAAAAACCACTGGATTTCAAAGTTTGGCCAAATGTGAGGCACTTTGTGACATTTCTGGAAGTTGTGATAGGTTGCTGTAGAAATATATTTCTTTGTAAATGATCAAGGGTATCGCAGGGTTCTGTTAGGGCATTGTTTAACCAGGCAATTATAATCGGTTGCCATTTTATTACATTGCATTTAGCCAACATCTTAAATATTTACGAGCATATTTCTGGCATGTCTGTTGTTGTTTCAGGATAATGCTGCTTTATAACAATAGGACGTTATCAACAAACTGTGTCATGAGTATTAGAGGAAGTAAGTTTGACTCTTACAGGAAGTGGGCACCGCATATAAGATCTTTAACTTAGATGGATTACACTCAGGTTCTCAAATTTGGACAGGGCATGAATGAACAGATATTAACCTAAGGTTGCAAGTAATAAGTGCAAGAATAACTTGTTCATCCAATAATATGGATTGACAACAGATAAACTGCAGATTGTGCATTGCTGAAATGTAGCAACTACTTCAAAACATATTTGCAATGAAACTCCTCCATTAACCTGGTTCCTTTTTACTATTAAGAGCATTGATCAGCTTTTGTGAGCAATTTATTTTATGACTGCATGAAATAGCTCTTCAAGGCTTAGATTGTGGTGTCAAAAGTTGGCCTGTAGGCCAAAACAGCCCACTAGTTAAAAGAAAAGAAAATAAGAGCTTGCATTTATATTGCGCCTTTCACAAACTCGGGATGTTCCAAAGCGCTTTGCAGCCAATGAAATGTGGTCTGTGTTGTAATAAGCCAACTTTAGCACCTTCAAGTTGTTGGAAGTTCCTGAACATGGAGAATACCTGATTGGTAGATTTTGCCCAATCAAAGAACGGAGTGTCTACTGGCTCCAATGTTGGAGGCAGCATGGGACTTACGGCACCAAATGTATATAACAGCAAACAGAGTCTATTTTGAAATGAGTAAACCGAACTCATAACCGTAACTGCAGCAACTTCTCCTGATAAAAGCAGGGCAATTTCTCCAGCAAAATTCAGGTGAGTGAAGGACAGTTACCTAATGTAAATTATGTGTGTAAAATAAATCCCAGTCACTTATAGCAGCGAGGTTTCCAGGTGTGATTGACAGGGGAAATTAACCAATCATCTCCATTCTGGCCGGGACATGTGGTATCTCTATATGTATCCATCAATTAGCAGCCAGGCTGAAGCATTTTGTGCTCACTGCCCATGCTATTTTCAGTGGCCCCAGGTGGATGTCTCCTGCTAGCAGTTTTACAGAGTGGAAAAGTCTTTTGCTGTGGGAATTATATTCTTCAAAATGATGGATTTTTTTTTTTTTTTAAAAGATGCACTGTGAGTAGAAAGAGGTGAGAGGAACAGAGGAGACAAATCATTAAGGGACAGAGAGAGAGAGGACCAGGGGAAAAGAGGAGAGGGAAAAAAGCAGAGAGAGCAGTCGGAGAGAGAACCAAAAAAGTTGGCTGGAGGGTAAAGAAAGAGCAGGATAACTAAACGATCAAGATTTGGAAAGAGTGAGGATGGACCAAAGGAGGGAGCAGGGAGAGGACATGGAGGAAAGTCAGATGGGGGAAACTCACGTGCTCTCTTATTTTTGCGTATGGAGGTCTCTTTGTTTTTATGGGATTCACATTACTGTGTAATGGTATGAATCCCACACTCTACAGCCAGCAGCTGTAAAAGTTTGGACATCCTTAGTGCAGTGTGATACTGACAGAAAGTCCTAGGGTCCAGTTCCTGCTCTGTGCTGAGTTGGCCAGGGTAGATCTCTGGGACTCCATGCCCTCGGCAAGGAATGGGGGGAAGGCACATAGAAAAATCAAGCAGTGTTCCCACTCCTGATCCATTTCCAATGCTGCAGAATACTTGTATGGGTTTTGTGGATGCGAACAGGAAGAGATTGAATTGTGACAGCTTGGGTCTGAATGGCACGCTGACTGACATCTTGCTCTTGGTTCACACAGCAACTTGCATTTATTTAGTGCCTTATGCATAGTAAAATGTCCCAAGGTGCCTCAAAGGAATGTAAGCAAACACGAAGGTGATATTTGGACAGGTGACTAAATGCTTGGTCAAAGAGGTAGGTTTTAAGGGGTATTTTAAAGCCGGAGAGAGATGGAAATAGTTTAGGGAGGGAAGTCAAGAGCTTAAGACCTAGATAGCTGAAGGCACTGCCACCAATGGAGGGTGAAGCACATGAAGGATGAACGAGGCCAGAATTGGAGGAACACAGAGTTCTTGGACAGTTGTGGACCTGGAGGAGGTTAGAGTTGGGGAGAGGTGAGGCCATGGGGGAACATGAGGATGAAAATGAGACATTGCTGGACCAGGAGTCAGTATAGGTCAATGAACGCGGGTGATGGGGGAATGGATTACGTTAGAGGCAGCAGAGTTTTGGATGAGCGTTTGTGGAGATTGGAAGATGAGAGGCCGGCCAGGAAAGCATTGGAATAGTTGGGTCTGGAGGTAACAAAAGCAAGGATAAGGGTTTCCGCAGCAGATGGACTGAGGCAGGGGCAGAGATGGGTGATATTATGGAGGTGGAAGTAGGTGGTCTTTGCGATAAAGAGTGGCCACTTGAATCAGTAAGCAGAGGTACGGTCAGGACCTGAGAATTGTGTCCCAGCAACAACCAACTATGAAGAGGAAAGAAAATAAAGGAGAGGATGTT